>NW_021131675.1:0-1111 GCF_004193835.3 Ostrinia furnacalis
ATTTCTCCTAAGGTTGGAAGTGAGCAACAAAGAAGTAAGAGTCGATGGTAACTGTAATATTAAGTTTGAGAAGGAGGAAGTACCTATAGTCTAGGGACAGTGATCTAATCAGGGGTTCAAGTTAAATAACGTCTTATATTTGTTATAAATAGCGTCTCTGCAATAAAAACATGATAAAAATTGCTAGTACTTATGCACAAGAATAAAATAATGCACGTTGTTAAATTTTCCAGGAAAAGCCTTTTCTGACGCCCAAGGCTAAGTCACTGAAATAATAACATCAAAACACAAATGAGTACGATTCCTGAAAACAACCCTGTATCGAAACACAAAACCACAAAAAGCTCCATCTATCGTCAACTTATCACACTAGCTACTCACCCAAGCAGCCCGTGACGTCGAGCCCGTAGTGGTGGTCGAGGCACACGTCGCAAGATGGCGGCGCCGCGCCGGGCGCGCAAGCGCACTCGCCCGTCACCGCGTCACAGCGGTTGTTGCGGGCAGCGGTGCCGCAGCGGCAGAGCGGGCAGCCTTGCTCGACTCCTGGGGAAGGAGTTGCTTGTAATCCTCAGGAGGTTTTACAAAATAAATATTTTTTTCTCGTCCTTGTTCTCTAACGGGTCTTATGGGATATATCCTACCACGGCACTAGTGAATTTTGAGTAGTCCCGGGGATAGCTAACTATCTTGGAACCCACAACGAATTTAATCAGAAGAATACTCGATTTTACGTAAGCCTCCTGTAGCTCCTTCATTAATGTACTATTGTAGCCATAAATTTCAATTATGACTTCAACAGTTTGTTTACGCCACTGTGTAGACCTTCATTTCCATTATGGATCTCTATTTTATCGTAGGACAAAATAGACATAGGTAGAATGAATTTCATAGAACAGACATAAATTCCAGTAGCAAGTTACACGTGGACATACATATCTGACTGAATGAATGAAAGCTACTTTGAATTGAACCTTTAAATTGGATAAGTCAATCCAAAATAACAAGCAAGTTCAATTTATACTTTGTTAAATTTTAATGCTATTATGATCATTTAAAACTATAGGTACAAGCCCATATGTTGTCCCGAAGTGGTGTTAGGGCAAGCTATGTC
>NW_021131676.1:0-948 GCF_004193835.3 Ostrinia furnacalis
GGTGAGTCCATTTGCCGGAGGAATAAATAATTGAAAATTCAGTCTGGCGACTTGATCCGTGGACCAATCTAAAAGGGGGCCAAGTCACTGGAAGACTCAAAATTCAGTCTTCAGTCTTCAGTCATTTTTTACAATAATAAGTTTTAAAAAACTGCATACAGGTCGAATTTAAATGCACTTTTGTTTCTGTGTGCAACAAGGGCGTAGCGCCACTTGTGACATAAATTATTCTCACGCCATCAGGGAGCGTCTGATCGAAACCAGTTTTTGGGATGTTAAACTAGATGGTACAGTGCATGTTTTGATATAATAACATCAAAACGGACTTTCGGTACCGAACGCCCTTGTTGCTCCCAATGCTTCAATTCTTATTCCTCGCTCATTTTGCTACTGCACCATAATAATTAAAATACATCACTTTATCGATAATTTGACGGGATCTACTTTAGGACATCCCTGGCTGAGTAGCGTAGCGAACGAAGCAGAAGTAAAAAAAAATTACATGCTTATCACATTTTTAAGATAGTCTATTTCTAGTGAGTTAAGAGAAGATTATTTTTTAAACGTGTGTGTAACACACTATTTGTTGTGCTTCCTTTACTAATTTTAATAAAACAATAAAGAAGAACGGTCACGCCCCATACAAAAAAAAACCCAGACAGATGTATAATCCGGCTGTATCTCCAGGTCACCTAGATACATTCCATAGCAGCTGTAATAGACATTTAGGTGCATACATTTACCAATTTTGGTGACAAATAGGCATTTTGTAGTAGTTTTTGTATAACGCCTAAACAAAAACAAAGGGTAATATTTTGGTGTTATACATAGATTTCGAATATAAAAAATATATAATTTAACTAATTAAGACATGACAAAAAAACAGAGATATGTCTCGTTTCTGTCGGGCCTGGGTCACAGGTCACAGATGACCGTTCTTCTTTATTA